>NC_056732.1:1772950942-1772953442 GCF_019279795.1 Protopterus annectens
AGTCCGGCAGCCTGCCTTTGGTGTTATATTTTCTGTTTGTATTTCTTCTGTCCTGGCTAAGACTATAATTGTTGTTGTTGCCTTTAATGCTACTAAGCCGTCCAGTAAGTTGAAAAGATGGGTAGGATCAAGGTGGATACCCAGCTCCATTGTCATGTTCAGTTCCGTGTTGCAGGTCATTATATGTGCAATCTGGCTGTGTACCAGTGCTCCGTTCCCACAGAATAATATGAACTCTGAACCTGGAAAAATAATAATTGAGTGCCATGAAGGTTCTACCATCATGTTTTACTGCATGCTGGGTTATTTGGGATTCTTAGCCAGCACTTGTTTTATTGTTGCATTCTTTGCAAGAAATTTACCTGACAGATTTAATGAAGCTAAGTACATAACATTCAGCATGCTTGTGTTTATTAGTGTCTGGCTGTCATTTATCCCAGCCTACTTAAGCACCAAAGGGAAGAACATGGTTGCTGTGGAGATATTTGCCATCCTGGCTTCTAGTGCAGCCTTACTTTTCTGTATATTTATTCCCAAATGTTACATTATTTTATTTAAACCTGACAAGAACACAAGAGAAAAGTTAACAGGGAAATAAAACTAGCAAATGTGTTATTCCTTCTTAGAATGTTATTTTAAGCTGTAGTTCTGATATTTTACCCTTTTCCTTAACATACTGGATGGTGTGACTCATCAAACAGTACTTCTTGGTAACTCTATATATTTACAGATAATCCTGTCTGTCAACATACTTTCTACAAGGGTAGATACCCTGTGGCACTACAATCATTAAACTGCATTTTATTTTCACAGCATTCTTTTATCAAAAATGTAATAAAACGAGTTCCTGCAACTATCTCTGAAGCTGTATACAACATATATGTCTAAACACATTACATGCTTAAAAGCCTTTGAATGGAAAAAGCTTTTATCTTGTCTCTAATCAAAGAAATAGCATTTCCAGAAATTTATCTTTTCATATTTCTTTAACTTACTGCTGTAAAGCAAAGGATGCTCCCCTGTTGCTTTACTTACCTGTCTACCACATGAAAAAGTTCTCTTCCTGTAACTAAACCCAGTGAAAAGGTATTTGTGATTTGTAAGCTGGAGTTTTGCTTTTTCCACATAAAATAAAGTTTGGAACCACAATATATGCTTGAAATGTGGTGATTACGGATAACATTGGATGTCTCATAAGTGCAGTGAGTGAATGAGGGAATAATCTCTAAACCTAGCAAATGGCAGTACTTAACTACATCATGTAGTGTTGGTTATGTACTAATGACATTGCCGTGAGTTAGTTTTCTATGATGATGATGATGATGATGATAGGGTACCAAATCGCTGATGAATTTGGCTCATTTTCTTCCCTAAAATAAACAGAAAGGATACATACTTCTCAGTTGTCCAGATTTTCATAGAATGTCTAGATTTGTACCTCATATTTTTAGTCTGCTCCTCATAAAACTTGTAGTGTTTTGGCAAATCACTGAGGACTGATGACATTTAACAATGACATACTTTGGAGTGTCAGACTTCATATCCTTTGGAAAATGTATGTTAATACAAATACGTTTATTCCAGCAACTTTCTAAGTTTATAAGAGCAATATTTAAAAACTGTCCATATTTTTGAGACTTTGTCCCCCTCATTATTTTAGGCTTTGTCCAGATTTCTTGTGCTAAGATGCTGAGAGGTATGAAACAATATGTGCTCCTTAGGAAGAAATAGAGACAAAGGACAAAAGAAAATAGGTGATCTTTTGAGTGCAGTG
Source organism: Protopterus annectens (assembly GCF_019279795.1). NCBI lineage: Eukaryota > Metazoa > Chordata > Ceratodontiformes > Protopteridae > Protopterus > Protopterus annectens. Next base: position 1,772,952,717 of record NC_056732.1, read on the forward strand.
AAATTTAAACAGGCATTTGTCAGCTCCATTTATTAACTTGTACTGGAGAAAGAGTGTGAAAACCATGGAAGAAAGTATACTGGTGACAAAATAAGTAATTAAAAGAGTATGCAAAAAATATCAGTAATTAATAAATCGCACTGATGCCCACGCTACATAGTAACTAGGTGCATTAAGGGGAACGGTGAATTTAACTTGACTATTCAACTTAAGATTGAATATATGATGCAACTGTGTTGAAAAAAATGTGATTCAAAAGAAGATGATTTTACAGAATTAAGGTAAAATCTAATTCTCTGATGTAAACAATGATTCTTGCTCCACTGTAGGATGAAAGCAGCAGATTAACATTTATGTTACTAAAAAAAGAAAATATTAATATAATATGCTTTTGGGAAAATATTATAAGAAGTGAAATAAAATAGAAAGTTCTGTTTGCTAGCATTCCTTATGTATGTGATGGGCTGAGTGACAAGCTTAGTTCTCCATTTGCCTGCCAGGCCATTTTACCAAAGGCAGTCAAGGAACAATTAAAGTTCATGAAATTAGTATTGTTTCACTCTTTGATGTTAGCCAAAAGTGCTCGTTGCAACACCCGCAATGTGCCAAGTAATGACTCCTTCTGCAATTCGTACGGTGTTACATGAATTGGTAGCATATCTAAATACGATTGTAAATTCTTTTTTATAAAACCAGTTGCTCCTGCTACTATTGGAACGGTCTGGG